>NC_057801.1:691914009-691941181 GCF_018294505.1 Triticum aestivum
CAAGAAAACGGCTCAAAAAGCAAAAAGCAAAAGCACATGCATCCATGAAATATACACATCACAAATCTTAAAAGATAGGCCCAAGGCCAGAGTTCCTTACACCCAAAAACCCCCGTGGGTGGGTGGACCTGCTACCTAACAGAAATTTTCACTAAGATATGACAGAAAATCCTGAAGCATCTCCAGCACCAGGTCGCGCAGCTGACGGCTCCCTCTCGGCGGCCTCCGAGTCCGCCGATGTGCCGGTGTCTTCCTCCTTGGCTCCCCCATCGCGGTAGATGTCTGTCTCCTTGGAGCTACCCTCCGGGTCGTGTAGAAGCAGGCTATAGTTGTCGCCAGGCATGACTCCGCCATCTTCCGCCCGCTTTGGGTGGAACTTGTCATGTAAGGCGAACCCGGTGATATAGCTGGCTCGGTCAGTGATCCGTCCGGAATGCGCCTGCAGTAGGTCCTCCGAGCCAGCCCGCTAGCCCATCAGCGCATCCAGCTGTAGGTCTGGGTGCTAGGACACCGCAAACCTGAGCGCCATCTCGGCACCAACACGAGCGGCGGAAACGCGCCACTCATGGAGCCGGTCCGGCCCCATCTCCAACCAGCGCGCTAGCCGCGTGAAGCTGCTCGGCGCAACAGAGCCCGGCCACAGGGCCGCCGTCATCGCCATGCCGGCCTGAGAGAGCCGCCCCATCTATTCGCCCAAGACTCGCAGACGAGCCTCGGCGGCAGTCATGATGTCTGGGAAAGTCCAAGCCACCTGAGGGTTGGTCCTGGAGCCAACGACCCCCAACGGGTCGCGTTGAAAGCGGACGACTTCTTCTGCCAGCTGGTGCGTCTTCAGGAAGGCCCCTGCCAGAAAGCAAAGCAAGTCAGAAAAAAGTCACCAAGGACAAGAAGCCGGGATCCCAACCCGGCAGAACTCAAGCAAAGCACTTACTGGAAAAGGACTCTTCGAGGTACTCCGCTTCGAGCAACGTACCGCGCCACTCCCGATCAATGGTGCGATCATGCTCCTGGAGCGTTTTCTCCAAGTCGGCCACCTTAGCAAGGGCCGCCTTTAGCTCGGCATCCTTGTCCTCGGTCGCCTCCTCGGACGCCTCACAACGGCGGGTCTCCTCCTGACGGGCCTCCTCCGTCGCGACCATCAGCCCTTTCAGGCACTCTACCTTGGCCTGGAGCCGGCCCTTGTCGTCGTCCAGCTTGCCGCGTTGCTGGTCCACCTTGGCCAGGGCCCGCTACGCCTCCACAACCTTGGCGGCTTCCGCCTTGAGGCGCTCCACCTCAGCCTCAAAACGGCTCTTGTCGCCCACCAGCTGCTCCTGCAGCCGGCTGGCTTCGTCGAGCGCCCGTCTGGCCACCGCCGCCTCCACCTTCACCTGCGCCACCTTGGCTCCAAGCCGATCGGCATCGGCGACAAGCCGTTTGTAGTGGAGGCCAGCCCGAAACAACCGGGTCTTCCGAGATAGCACCTCGGCTACAAGAAGAAGATTCAGAAGCGAAGGACCAATTTCAAGATTCGACCCAACTGTTACATAGTTGGCCTGAATCTCGGGGGCTACACCCAATGGGTGCGCTAGCGCGCCCCCACTAAAAAAGAGCACAAAAAATACCTACGGCAACGCGGAGCTCCTCCTCCTTGGCGGCGAGCTGCTCCTTGAGCTCCCGATACTTGCCCAGGAGGTGGTTGAAGGCACTAACCCAGTAAGAATCCAGTTGCTGTAAAAGGCAACGATCAACACAAAGACGACATTTTAAAAATTCGACCCAACTACTATATAGTTGGCCCAAACCTCGGGGGCTACACCCAGTGGGTGAGCTAGCGCGCCCACACAAAGAAGATACCGCAGAAGAAGAAAAAAGGGCGGAAGACAAGGAAAAGAACTCACCAGCAAACGCGCTCCAGCTCCCGCATCCTCTCCACCTCGGCCTGGGTGAAGGCCTCGATCTGGTCCGTCCGCCCTCGCAGACAGCAGTTGACGGCTCCCATCGTCGCTCCTCCAAGGTCTGGGGCCCGAAGACTACACCGGCCCCGCCCCGTGCTGGCAGCGACCCGGGGAGCCGGCGTCTCCCTGGCCTGAGCACCAGGGCATGCTCTCCGCTGGCCGCTCCCCCCGCGGTCGGCGTCTCCTCCAACACCCTGTCCGGCGCCACCACCGGCTCGGCAGCCGGGGTGGCTGATACGTCTCCAACGTATCTATAATTTATGAAGCATTCATGCTATTTTATTATCTGTTTTGAATGATTACGGGCTTTATTATGCACCTTTATAGTACTTTTGGGACTAACCTATTAACCGGAGGCCCAACCCGTATTGCTGTTTTATTGCCTGTTTCAGTATTTTGAAGAAAAGGAATATCAAACGGAGTCCAAACGGAATGAAACCTTCGGCAGCGTGATTTATTGGAAGTATATCACCCAGGAGACTTGGAGTTCACGTCAGAAGAGCATCGAGGAGGCTAGGAGATAGGAGCCCCCCCCTACTGGGCGCGCCCCCTGTCTCATGGGCCCCTCGAGCACCTCCGGAACGACCTCTTTTGCCTATATAGTCCCACGTACCCTAAAAACATCCACAAAGAAGATAGATCAGGAGTTCCGCCGCCGGAAGCCTCTATAGCCACCAAAAACCTCTTGGGAGCCCGTTCCGGCACCCTACCGGAGGGGGAATCCATCACCGGTGGCCATCTTCATCATCCCGGCGCTATCCATGACGAGGAGGGAGTAGTTCACCCTCGGGTCTAAGGGTATGTACCAGTAGCTATGTGCTTGATCTCTCTCTCTCTCTCGTGTTCTTGATTTGGCACGATCTTGATGTATCGCGAGCTTTGCTATTATAGTTGGATCCTATGATGTTTCTCCCCGTCTACTCTCTTGTAAAGGATTGAGTTTTCCCTTTGAATTTATCTTATCGGATTGAGTCTTTAAGGATTTGAGAACACTTGATGTATGTCTTGCCGTGCTTATCTGTGGTGACAATGGGATATCATGTGATCCACTTGATGTATGTTTTGGTGATTAACTTGCGGGTTCCGCCCATGAACCTATGCATAGGGGTTGGCACACGTTTTCATCTTGACTCTCTGGTAGAAACTTTGGGGCACTCTTTGAAGTACTTTGTGTTGGTTGAATAGATGAATTTGAGATTGTGTGATGCATATCGTATAATCATGCCCACGGATACTTGAGATGACAATGGAGTATCTAGGTGACATTAGGGTTTTGGTTGATTTGTGTCTTAAGGTGTTATTCAAGTACGAACTCTATGATAGATTGAACGAAAAGAATAGCTTCGTGTTATTTTACTACGGACTCTTGAATAGATAGAACAGAAAGGATAACTTTGAAGTGGTTTCGTACCCTACCATGATATCTTCGTTTGTTCTCCGCTATTAGTGGCTTTGGAGTGGCTCTTTGTTGCATGTTGAGGGATTTTTATATGATCTATCTATGTTATTATTGTTGAGAGAACTTGCACTAGTGAAAGTATGAACCTTAGGCCTTGTTTCCTACCATCGCAATACCGTTTACGCTCACTTTTATCGCTTGCTACCTTGCTGTTTTTATAATTTCATATTACAAATACCTTTATCTAATATCCATATTGCACTTGTATCACCATCTCTTCACCGAACTAGTGCACCTATACAATCTACCATTGTATTGGGTGTGTTGGGTACACAAGAGACTCTTTGTTATTTGGTTGCAGGGTTGTTTGAGAGAGACCATCTTCATCCTACGCCTCCTACGGATTGATAAACCTTAGGTCATCCACTTGAGGGAAATTTGCTACTGTCCTACAAACCTGTGCACTTGCAGGCCCAACAACGTCTACAAGAAGAAGGTTGTGTAGTAGACATCAAGCTCTTTTCTAGCGCCGTTGCCGGGGAGGTGAGTTGTTGAAGGTATATCTTTAGATCTTGCAATCGAATCTTTTTGTTTCTTGTTTTGTCACTAGTTTAGTTTATAAAAAATGGAATTGAGTTTGTCTCATACGCTTCATCTTTTTAATATCTTTCGTGAGTATGACGAAAAGGAAAATTGCACTCAAGTGCTAGAAGAAGAAATCTATAAAATCTTTGGTACTAGATCTTTGTATGATGAGCATGATTGCAATGTCGTTAGTATGAATTCCTTGAATATCCATGATTCCAATGATATGAAAAGCCACAAACTTGGGGAAGCTATGTTTGATGAATATGATATTTTTAGTCCCCCAAGTTTTGATGAGCAAATTTATTATGATGAAAGCATGCCTCCTATTTATGATGATTATATTGATGAAAGTGGGTTTGGAAGAGTGTCAACTTTAGGAAGTAGTGATCCCACTATTTTGGAGGATGTTGAATCTTATTGTGAAGAACATGGAAGTGGATTTGGAAGAGTGTCAACTTTATTTAGTGATGATTCCACTATTTCGGAAGAGGTTCCAATTGATTATGAGAACAAAGTTGCTATCTATGATGATTATTGTGATGACTTGTATGCTATTAGGAATAATGATAACCATGAAACTTGTCATCATGATTTTAGTTTTCAATTGGATTATGCCTCACATGATAAGTATTTTGTTGAGTTTGCTCCCACTATTATTCATGAGAATAAATTTGCTTATGTGGAGAGTAGTAAAATTTCTATGCAAGTAGATCATGAAAATAATGCTTTAGGTGCTAGTTATATTGTTTAATTCATTCATGATGCTACTGAAAATTATTATGAGGGAGGAACATATGCTTGTAGGAATTGTAATAATATCAAGTTTCCTCTCTATGTGCTTAAAATTTTGAAGTTATGCTTGTTTTACCTTCCTATGCTAGTTGATTATTGTTCCCATAAGTTGTTTGTTCACAAAATCCCTATGCATAGGAAGTGGGTTAGACTTAAATGTGCTAGTCTTATTCTTCATGATGCTCTTTTTATGTTTCAATTCTTATCTTTTATGTGAGCATCATTGCCATCATCATGCCTATCTAGGGGCGTTAAACGATAGCGCTTGTTGGGAGGCAACCCAACTTTACTTTTGTTCCTTGTTTTTTGTTCCTGTTTAGTAATAAATAATTCATCTAGCCTCTGTTTAGATGTGCTTTTATGTTTTAATTAGTGTTTGTGCCAAGTAGAACCTTTAGGAATACTTGGGTGAAATCTTTATGATCATGATGTAAAAAACAGAAACTTTTGCACTCACGAGTTTAGCTGAAGTTTTTTTACTGGAGAGTGTTTTTAGGTTGATTCTTCTTGAAGATGACTAATAGACAAATTCCTCAGGTCCAGCAATTTATTTCAGAATTCTGTGAGTTCGAGAAGTATACGTTTGATACAGATTACTTCAGACTGTTCTGTTTTTGACAGATTCTGTTTTCTATGTGTTGCTTGCTTATTTTGATGAATCTATGAGTAGTATCGGAGGGTATGAACCATAGATAAGTTAGAATACAGTAGATATTACACCAATATGAATTTATAATGAGATCATTACAATACCTAAGTGGTGGTTTTATTTTCTTATACTAACAGAGCTTACGAGTTTTGTTTTGAGTTTTGTGAGGTTGAAGTTTTCATGTTTTGGGTAAAGATTCGATGGACTATGGAATAATGAGTGGAAAGAGCCTAAGATTGGGGATGACCAAGGCACCCCAAGGTAATATTCAAGGACAACAAAGAGCATAAGCTTGGGGATGCCCCATATGGCATCCCCTCTTTCGTCTTCGTTTATCGGTAACTTTACTTGGAGCTATATTTTTATTCACCACATGATATGTGTTTTCTTGGAGCGTTATTTTCTTTTGTTAGTATTTGCTTTATGTTATTTAGAATAATGTTTTGCATCTTTATTTTCAATAAAAATGTCAAGGATAGCCTTTACCATGCTTATTTTGCTTACATACATGTTGCTGTTTGAAAATAGAAAGTTTACCGCTGTTGCAAAAATTCCCTAGAAAAGTAAGAGAATGGTATATTGTTGAATCATTTTGCATATTGAGCTATGATAAATCTTCTACAGCGTAGTATTTTTCTCATAATTTTTGGAGTTAGGGAAGTATGATGAATCTTGCATTCTTTTCAGACTATACTGTTTTGGAAGATTGCTGTTATGGTTGCATTGTTTGCATATGTTTGCTTATTTAATGATTCTATTTGAGGATAGGAGTATTAAATATGCAGAGGCATTTAGTATGCAATGTTGAATAATAATTTAAGTGATTTGTTACAGTAGAAAATGATAAGGTTTTGCATTGGTTTATACTAACCTATATCACGAGTTCTTGTTGAGTTTGTTGTGGATGAAGCTTTTGACAAAAAGAGAAGCCACGATATGAGAGGAATTAAGGAGACACAAAAGTTCAAGCTTGAGGATTCCCAAGGCACCCCAAGATAATATTTCAAGAAGTCTCAAGCATCTAAGCTTGGGGATGCCCCGGTAGGCATCCCACCTTTCTTCTTCAATAACTATCGGTTAGTATCGGTTGAACCTAAGTTTTTGCTTCTTCACATGAGTTGTGCTATCCTTGCAATGTCATTTTATTTTTATTTGCTTGCTGTTTGAATAAAGTACTTAAGATCTGAAATTCTTTAGTGAGAGAGAGTCTTCACATAGTTACATAATTATTTTGCTACTCATTGATCTTCACTTATATCTTTTTGGAGTAGTTTGTCATTTACTCGTGTGCTTCACTTATATCCTGTGAGTAAATGGTTGAATTAGTTGAATGTCATAAATCTGAAAATTATATATGTTTCATTTGCTTATCCAATGGGGAGTAATGACTTCACATCTAAGAAGTAGAGGTTGTAAATTTATTGATGGTTAGCAAGCATCGTATTGGTCATTTGAACAACTCATGAAAGAATATTGAAGGAAGAGAGATTTTACATATAAATATACTATCCTAGACATCTTTTATAACTGTAAGCACTCATTAAGTATGACACGCTAAAGAGTTGATGTTGGACAAGGAAGACAACGTAATGGGTTATGTTTTCTCACATCTCAGTTAAAGTATATTGTCATGGATCATTCAAACATGTTGAGCCTGCCTTCCCCCCTCATGCTAGCCAAAATTCCTTGCACCAAGTAGAGATACTACTTGTGCTTCCAAATATCCTTAAACCCAGTTTTTGCCATGAGAGTCCACCATACCTACCTATGGATTGAGTAAGATCCTTCAAGTAAGTTCTCATCGGTGCAAGCGATAAAAATTGCTCTCTAATTATGCATGACTTATTAGTGCGGAGAAAATAAGCTTTGTACGATCTTGTTATGGAAGCAATAAAAGCGACAGACTGCATAATAAAGGTCCATATACAAGGGCCAATATAAAGTGACGTTCTTTCGCATTAAGATTTTGTGTATCCAACCCTAAAAGCGCATGACAACCTCTGCTTCCCTCTGCAAAGGGCCTATCTTTTACTTTATGTATTTTACTTTATGCAAGAGTCAAGGTGATCTTCACCTTTCCCTTTTTCATTTTATCCTTTGGCAAGCACTTTGTGTTAGGGTGATCCTGATATATATATCCAATTGGATGTACGTTAGAATGAACTATTATTGTTGACATCACCCAAAGGTGAATACGTTTGGAGGCAATATTATAAGCCCCTATCTTTCTCTGTGTCTGATTAAAACTTCATAACCACAAGTATTGCATGAGTGTTAGCAATTGTAGAAGACTATATGATAGTTGAGTATGTGAAGTTTGCTAAATCAAAGCTCTAACATAGACCCTTCCTTAAAATAGGATGAATTGCAATTGTTTGATGACTAAGAATGAAGTTTGGTAGTTTTCAAGAAAGTTTATGGTCTATGCTTCAACATGTGAATAGCTTGTTACTTGATCTTGAGAAGTTTTATGAGATGAACTACTGTTATGACATATTATCATGCTAGAAAAGGTGATTGAAATTATCATTGATCAAACTTGTGCACCTTCTAGCATTCACACTTCCTAAATTCTTCCTTTATCATTTACCTACTCGAGGACGAGTAGGAATTAAGCTTGGGGATGCTGATACGTCTCCAACGTATCTATAATCTATGAAGCATTCATGCTATTTTATTATCTGTTTTGAATGATTAATGGCTTTATTATAAACTTTTATATTACTATTGGGACTAACCTATTAACCGGAGGCCCAACCCATATTGCTGTTTTATTGCCTGTTTCAGTATTTTGAAGAAAAGGAATATCAAACGGAGTCCAAACGGAATGAAACCTTCGGCAGCGTGATTTTTTGGAAGAATATCACCTAGGAGACTTGGAGTTCACATCAGAAGAGCCTCGAGGAGGCCAGGAGATAGGAGGGCACCCCCCTACTGGGCGCGCCCCTGTCTTGTGGGCCCCTCGAGCACCTCCCGACCGACTTCTTTCGCCTATATAGTCCCACGTACCCTAAAAACATCCACAGAGAAGATAGATCGGGAGTTCCGCCGCCGCAAGCCTCTGTAGCCACCAAAAACCTCTTGGGAGCCCGTTTCGGCACCCTGCCGGAGGGGGAACCCATCACCGGTGGCCATCTTCATCATCCCGGCTCTCTCCATGACGAGGAGGGAGTAGTTCACCCTCGGGGCTGAGGGTATGTACTAGTAGCTATGTGTTTGATCTCTCTCTCTCTCTCTCGTGTTCTCTCTATGGCACGATCTTGATGTATCACGAGCTTTGCTATTATAGTTGGATCTTATGATGTTTCTCCCCCCCTCTACTCTCTTGTAATGGATTGAGTTTTCCCTTTGAAGTTATCTTATCGGATTGAGTCTTTAAGGATTTGAGAACACTTGATGTATGTCTTGCCGTGTTTATCTGTGGTGACAATGGGATATCATGTGGCACTTGATGTATGTTTTGGTGTCCAACTTGCGGGTTCCGCCCATGAACCTATGCATAGGGGTTGGCACACATTTTCGTCTTGACTCTCCGATAGAAACTTCGGGGCACTCTTTGAAGTACTTTGTGTTGGTTTGATGAATCTGAGATTGTGTGATGCATATCGTATAATCATGCCCGCGGATACTTGAGGTGACAATGGAGTATCTAGGTGACATTAGGGTTTTGGTTGATTTGTGTCTTAAGGTGTTATTCTAGTATGAACTGTATGATAGATTGAGCGGAAATAATAGCTTGATGTTATTTTACTACGAACTCTTGAATAGATAGAACAGAAAGGATAACTTTGAGGTGGTTTCGTACCGTACCATAATATCTTCATTTGTTCTCCGCTATTAGTAGCTTTGGAGTGGCTCTTTGTTGCATGTTGAGGGATTGTTATATGATCTATCTATGTTATTATTGTTGAGAGAACTTGCACTAGTGAAAGTATGAACCTTAGGCCTTGTTTCCTACCATTGCAATACCGTTTACGCTCACTTTTATCGCTTTCTACCTTGCTGTTTTTATAATTTCAGATTACAAGTACCTTTATCTAATATCCATATTGCACTTGTATCACCATCTCTTCGCCGAACTAGTGCACCTATACAATCTACCATTGTATTGGGTGTGTTGGGGACGCAAGAGACTCTTTGTTATTTGGTTGCAGGGTTGTTTGAGAGAGACCATCTTCATCCTACGCCTCCTACTGATTGATAAACCTTAGGTCATCCACTTGAGGGAAATTTGCTACTGTCCTACAAACCTGTGCACTTGCAGGCCCAACGACGTCTACAAGAAGAAGGTTGTGTAGTAGACATCAAGCTCTTTTCTAGCGCCGTTGCCGGGGAGGTGAGTTCTTGAAGGTATATCTTTAGACCTTGCAATCAAATCTTTTTGTTTCTTGTTTTATCAGTAATTTAGTTTATAAAAAAAATGGAATTGAGTTTGTCTCATACACTTCATCTTTTTAATATCTTTCGTGAGTATGATGAAAAGGAAAATTGTGCTCAAGTGCTAGAAGAAGAAATCTATAAAATCTTTGGTACTAGATCTTTGCATGATGATCATGATTGCAATGTCGTTAGTATGAATTCCTTGAATATCCATGATGCTAATGATATGCAAAGCCACAAACTTGGGGAAGCTATGTTTGATGAATATGATATTATTAGTCCCCCAAGTTTTGATGAGCAAATTTATTATGATGAAAGCATGCCTCCTATTTATGATGATTATATTGATGAAAGTGGGTTTGGAAGAGTGTCAACTTTAGGAAGTAGTGATCCCACTATTTTGGAGGATGTTGAATCTTATTGTGAAGAACATGAAAGTGGATTTGGAAGAGTGTCAACTTTATTTAGTGATGATTCCACTATTTCGGAAGAGGTTCCAATTGATTATGAGAACAAAGTTGCTATGTATGATGATTATTGTGATGACTTGTATGCTATTAGGAATAATGATAAACATGAAACTTGTCATCATGATTTTAGTTTTCAATTGTATTATGCCTCACATGATAATTATTTTGTTGAGTTTGCTCCCACTATTATTCATGAGAATAAATTTTCTTATGTGGAGAGTAGTAAAATATCTATGCAAGTAGATCATGAAAAGAATGCTTTAGGTGCTAATTATATTGTTGAATTCATTCATGATGCTACTGAAAATTATTATGAGGGAGGAACATATGCTTTTAGGAATTGTAATAATATCAAGTTTCCTCTCTATGTGCTTAAATTTTTGAAGTTATGCTTGTTTTACCTTCCTATGCTAGTTGATTATTGTTCCCATAAGTTGTTTGTTCACAAAATCCCTATGAATAGGAAGTGGGTTAGACTTAAATGTGCTAGTCTTATTCTTCATTATGCTCTCTTTATGTTTCAATTCTTATCTTTTATGTAAGCATCATTGCCATCATCATGCCTAGCTAGGGGCGTTAAACGATAGCGCTTGTTGGGAGGCAACCAAACTTTACTTTTATTCCTTGCTTTTTGTTACTGTTTAGTAATAAATAATTCATCTAGCCTCTGTTTAGATGTGCTTTTATGTTTTAATTATTGTTTGTGCCAAGTAGAACCTTTGGGAAGACTTGGGTGAAATCTTTATGATCATGATGTAAAAAACAGAAACTTTTGCGCTCACGAGTTTAGCTGACATTTTTTACTGGAGAGTGTGATTAGGTTGATTATTTTTTCAGATGATTAATAGACAAATTCCTCAGGTCCATCAATTTATTTCAGAATTTTGTGAGTTCCAGAAGTATACGTTTGATACAGATTACTTCAGACTGTTCTGTTTTTGACAGATTCTGTTTTCTATGTGTTGCTTGCTTATTTTGATGAATCTGTGAGTAGTATCGGAGGGTATGAACCATAGATAAGTTAGAATACAGTAGATATTACACCAATATGAATTTATAATGAGTTCATTACAGTACCTAAGTGGTGGTTTAATTTTCTTATACTAGCGGAGCTTACGAGTTTTGTTTTGAGTTTTGTGTGGTGGAAGTTTTCAAGTTTTGGGTAAAGATTCGATGGACTATGGAATAAGGAGTGGAAAGAGACTAAGATTGGTGATGGCCAAGGCACACCAAGGTAATATTCAAGGACAACCAATAGCCTAAGCTTGGGGATGCCCCGGATGGCATCCCCTCGTTCGTCTTCGTTCATCGGTAACTTTACTTGGAGCTATATTTTTATTCACCACATGATATGTGTTTTGCTTGGAGCGTCATTTTCTTTTGTTAGTATTTGATTTATGTTATTTAGAATAATGTTTTGCATCTTTATTTTCAATAAAAATGTCAAGGATAGCCTTTACCATGCTTATTTTGCTTATATACATGTTGCTGTTTGAAAACAGAAAGTTTACTGCTGTTGCAAAAATTCCCTAGAAATGTCAGAGAATGGTATAATGTTGAATCTTTTTGCATATTGAGCTCTGATAAATATTCTACAGCGTAGTATTTTTCTCATAATTTTTGGAGTTAGGTAAGTATGATGAATATTGCATTCTTTATAGACTATACTGTTTTGACATATTGCTGTTATGGTTCCATTGTTTGCATATGTTTGCTTGTTTAATGATTCTATTTGAGGATAGGACTATTAAATATGCAGAGGCATTTAGTATGCAATGTTGAATAATAATTTAAGTGATTTTTTATAGTAGAAAATGATAAGGTTTTGCATTGGTTTATACTAAGCTATCTCACGAGTTCTTGTTGAGTTTGTTGTGGATGAAGCTTTTGATAAAAAGAGAAGCCATGATATGAGAGGAATTAAGGAGACACAACAGTTCAATCTTTGGGATGCCCAAGGCACCCCAAGTTAATATTTCAAGAAGTCTCAAGCATCTAAGTTTGGGGATGCCCCGGTAGGCATCCCACCTTTCTTCTTCGACAACTATCGGTTAGTATCGGTTGAACCTAAGTTTTTGCTTCTTCACATGAGTTGTGCTATCCTTGCAATGTCATTTTATTTTGCTTTGCTTGATGTTTGAATAAAGTACTTAAGATCTGAAATTCTTTAGTGAGAGAGAGTCTTCACATAGTTACATAATTATTTTGCTACTCATTGATCTTCACTTGTATCTTTTTGGAGTAGTTTGTCATTTACTCGTGTGCTTCACTTATATCCTGTGAGTAAATGGTTGAATGAGTTGAATGTCATAAATCTGAAAATTATATATGTTTCATTTGCTTAGCCCATGGGGAGCAATGACTTCACATCTAAGAAGTAGAGGTTGTAAATTTATTGAAGGTTAGCAAGCATTGTATTGGTCATTTGAACAACTCATGAAAGAATATTGAAGGAAGAGAGATTTCACATATAAATATACTATCCTAGACATCTTTTATAATTGTGAGCACTCATTAAGTATGACATGCTAAAGAGTTGATGTTGGACAAGGAAGACAACGTAATGGGTTATGTTTTCTCACATCTCAGTTAAAGTATATTGTCATGGATCATTCAAACATGTTGAGCTTGCCTTCCCCCCTCATGCTAGCCAAAATTCCTTGCACCAAGTAGAGATACTACTTGTGCTTCCAAATATCCTTAAACCCAGTTTTTGCCATGAGAATCCACCATACCTACCTATGGATTGAGTAAGATCCTTCAAGTAAGTTGTCATTGGTGCAAGCAATAAAAATTGCTCTCTAATTATGCATGACTTATTAGTGCGGAGAAAATAAGCTTTGTACGATCTTGTTATGGAAGCAATAAAAGCGACAGACTGCATAATAAAGGTCCATATACAAGGGCCAATATAAAGTGACGTTCTTTCGCATTAAGATTTTGTGTATCCAACCCTAAAAGCGCATGACAACCTCTGCTTCCCTCTGCGAAGGGCCTATCTTTTACTTTATGTATTTTACTTTATGCAAGAGTCAAGGTGATCTTCACCTTTCCCTTTTTCATTTTATCCTTTGGCAAGCACTTTGTGTTAGGGTGATCCTGATATATATATCCAATTGGATGTACGTTAGCATGAACTATTATTGTTGACATCACCCAAAGGTGAATACGTTTGGAGGCAACATTATAAGCCCCTATCTTTCTCTGTGTCTGATTAAAACTTCATAACCACAAGTATTGCGTGAGTGTTAGCAATTGTAGAAGACTATATGATAGTTGAGTATGTGAAGTTTGCTAAATCAAAGCTCTAACATAGACCCTTCCTGAAAATAGGATGAATTGCAATTGTTTGATGACTAAGAATGAAGTTTGCTAGTTTTCAAGAAAGTTTATGGTCTATGCTTCAACATGTGAATAGCTTGTTACTTGATCTTGAGAAGTTTTATGAGATGAACTACTGTTATGACATATTATCATGCTAGAAAAGCTGATTGAAATTATCATTGATCAAACTTGTGCACCTTCTAGCATTCACACTTCATAAATTCTTCCTTTATCATTTACCTACTCGAGGACGAGTAGGAATTAAGCTTGGGGATGCTGATACGTCTCCAACGTATCTATAATTTATGAAGAATTCATGCTATTTTATTATCTGTTTTGAATGATTACGGGCTTTATTATACACTTTTATATTACTTTTGGGACTAAGCTATTAACCAGAGGCCCAACCCATATTGCTGTTTTATTGCCTGTTTCAGTATTTCAAAGAAAAGGAATATCAAACGGAGTCCAAACGGAATGAAACCTTCGGCAGCGTGATTTTTTGGAAGAATATCAGCCAGGAGACTTGGAGTTCACATCAGAAGAGCCTCGAGGAGGCCAGGATATAGGAGGCCCCCCCTACTGGGCGCGCCCCTGTCTTGTGGGCCCCTCGAGCAACTCCCGACCGACTTCTTTCGCCTATATAGTCCCACGTACCCTAAAAACATCCACAGAGAAGATAGATCGGGAGTTCCGCCGCCGCAAGCCTCTGTAGCCACCAAAAACCTCTTGGGAGCCCATTCCGGCACCCTGCCAGAGGGGGAACCCATCACCGGTTGCCATCTTCATCATCCCGGCTCTCTCCATGACGAGGAGGGAGTAGTTCACCCTCGGGGCTGAGGGTATGTACCAGTAGCTATGTGTTTGATCTCTCTCTCTCTCTCTCTCTCTCTCTCGTGTTCTCTCTATGGCACAATCTTGATGTATCGCGAGCTTTGCTATTATAGTTGGATCTTATGATGTTTCTCCCCCCCTCTACTCTCTTGTAATGGATTGAGTTTTCCCTTTAAAGTTATCTTATCAGATTGAGTCTTTAAGGATTTGAGAACACTTGATGTATTTCTTGCCGTGTTTATCTGTGGTGACAATGGGATATCATGTGCCACTTGATGTATGTTTTGGTGTCCAACTTGCGGGTTCCGCCCATGAACCTATGCATAGGGGTTGGCACACATTTTCGTCTTGACTCTCCGGTAGAAACTTCGGGGCACTCTTTGAAGTACTTTGTATTGGTTGGATGAATCTGAGATTGTGTGATGCATATCGTATAATCATGCCCGCGGATACTTGAGGTGACAATGGAGTATCTAGGTGACATTAGGGTTTTGGTTGATTTGTGTTTTAAGGTGTTATTCTAGTATGAACTCTATGATAGATTGAGCGGAAAGAATAGCTTCATGTTATTTTACTACGAACTCTTGAATAGATAGAACAAAAAGGATAACTTTGAGGTGGTTTCGTACCCTACCATAATCTCTTCGTTTGTTCTCCGCTATTAGTGGCTTTGGAGTGGCTCTTTGTTGCATGTTGAGGGATTGTTATATGATCTATCTATGTTATTATTGTTGAGAGAACTTGCACTAGTGAAAGTATGAACCTTAGGCCTTGTTTCCTACCATTGCAATACCGTTTACGCTCACTTTTATCGCTTGCTACCTTGATGTTTTTATAATTTCAGATTACAAATACCTTTATCTAATATCCATATTGCACTTGTATCACCATCCGTTCGCCGAACTAGTGCACCTATACAATCTACCATTGTATTGGGTGTGTTGGGGACACAAGAGACTCTTTGTTATTTGGTTGTAGGGTTGTTTGAGAGAGACCATCTTCATCCTACGCCTCCTATGGATTGATAAACATTAGGTCATCCACTTGAGGGAAATTTGCTACTGTCCTACAAACCTGTGCACTTGCAGGCCTAACAACGTCTACAAGAAGAAAGTTGTGTAGTAGACATCAGTGGCCTGCGGCACCACCACCAGCTGCGCCTCGCTCACCGACGCCCGGGGCGTCCCCTGTGGCGCCATCTGTGGCGCCTCCTCCAAGATGGCATCACCGACACCTCCGTCGACCCTCGCCCATCAACCGCGTCGGCCCGCGGCGGGGTGTCGTCCCCAACAATCACGACCTCTCGGTCGAGGTCCATCACCTCCGCACAGCCTCCTCGGCCGCGCTCCCCCACCAATGACGGCTCGAAGCCATCGCTACCACCACTGTTCCCACTGGCATCTCTGGCCATGCCAGCTCCTCGCCGGCTCGCGCCCACGTCACCGCGGCATTGGTCCAGGCCTGGACCGATGCCGCCACCAGCTCTGCCTCGGCCCTGTTCCGGTCCCGCCAGGCCAAGCCTTTGGTGTCGGCCGGTTTCAGGCCAAGATCCGGATCCGCCAGCTCCTCCTCCTCATCCCGATTGGCGGCGCCGGACCGGCTCCTCTGGAACATGGCGCCCTCGATGGACGCGGCTCTGCCGCTGCCCTCGCCAGCGAGATCGGCGACCTGAAGTTCAAGACAAAGTAAACAACAAGCAGGGCAGCTCGAGCGCTGGGATGCAAGTATGAGAGAAACGTACCCCGACAGCACCAGAACAGCGGGCCTCGCTGGCCTCTCCTGCGGAGCACCGCGCCTCCTCTTGGCGGCCGGCCTCGCACCCCCGGCCGGGTTCACCACACACTGGGTAGCCGGGGACCGCGGCACGACGATGTCCTTCCCGTGCGGCCCACTCGCTGCCGGCGCCCTCTGCGACGACCCGGCACCGCCTCCGCCCAGCGCCACCACACCTACGACCCGCGTCAGCATTACCCACGCCGCGTCGCGCCTCGTGACTCGAGGAATATGAAAAATAAAGCTTACACGCATGGCGCCCTGCGCCGATATCGGCGGCGGCCTCCTCCCCTGAGCCGTGGGCCGCGGGCTCCTCTGAGGCGGCCCGCACCACCTGCAATGGCGCCAGGGCGTAAGGATGCCAGATGGCATTCAAAAGCACCTCCCACGTCGCATCAGGACGAATAAGAAGATGTGCAGCAGCAAAATACGGAGACCAGGGACTCACCATGGCCGCAGGATTCGTGTGGCTGTACGGCGGCTTGTCGAACTGCCAGCGTGGCCTTGGAGATGTCGTTGACTCGGCGCGCAACCTGGCCCGCCCCAAGCGCATGTTAGACATGCGGTTGGGATCCTGAAGACCAGTCATCTGACCGATGAGACAGCTGTGTTGCTGCAGCGGCAGAACCCATCGCATGATGAAGGCGGCGATGAGGTCGGTGTCGGTGAGCCTCCCCCGCGCCTTCATCTCCGAGACCCGCTCACAGACGTTGTGTACCTCTTGCGACGGGTGCCTGGGGTAATAACCCCATTTCATCTTCGCCCACGGCGGCGCGTTGATGAGGGCGACAAGTTGATGCAGTCCGCACCGAGATTGCAGACGTAGAAGAAAGAATTCTGCCATTTCTTGGCAGAATCCTCCAGCGGCATCTTGGGGTAATCAGCGCCCGACCGCTTCGAGATAACGGAGGCCCCATAGTCGGAGAACTCCCCGGCCCTCAGGCCCTGCTGCTTCAAGGAGAAGAAGCGCACCTAGAGGTCGACCGAAGGCTTGACCCCCAGGTACCCCTCGCAAAGGGTGACGAAGCCCGAGAGCTGCACGATGGCGCCGACGCCAAGATGATGGGGCTGGAGCCTGAAGAAATCAAGGAAGTCGCGGAAGAAGGCACTCACTGGAAGGCCGAACCCGCGCTTGAAGTGCGGGAACAAGACCACGTGTTTCGTACCCTCGGGCAGCGGTTCTCGCTCGCCCTGCGGCAGGTGCACGACAACCTTTGTCTCCCCCGGCAAGCGCCTGGTGGTGCGGAGGTAGGCAATGTCATTGGGGGTGATGGTTGAGCCCATCCACGAGCCCGACAGCAGCGCCATCGATGGAGATGAAAGAGAAAGAGGGAAGGTGAACAGTGATGGAGCTCTGCTCGAAACAGCGGGTGTCGCAGCGCGGCGGTCGCAGGGAGCAGAGAGAGGACGAAGATGCAGGGGACCGCGAGTGAGAATGATGTCCGCACCCCCCTCGCCCCAATTTATAAGCCCCAGTTCCAAACGTGGGGAAGTGGGATCATTTGCGCTCGCTCCTCCCACTTCCCCGCATTAAGTGCGCACGAACGCACACAATAACTCCATGAGGAAGAGCAACTGACTTGCGGACGCCGCAATAAATCCGCACGCGTGGGCCAAGGGCGCGCGGCGGCGGGCCCCAGCACGTCACCCAGTCCTGTCATGCGCGTGGCCTGTCAAGCCCCTCCGGCTTCCAGGCGCCACGTGGCGCCCGTGCGAAGCCCAAGGGATTGCCCTAAGATTCGACGGACCCTATGGTTTCTCGCTGCTGCAGGGATGTTGTGATCCGGTTTCTGGAAACCGGCACACAGTGGGTGTTGCCGGACCTGACGGTCACAAAATTCACCTCCTCAGAGGGAGGGAATCTGCGAAGGCCTTCCCATCCTAAGACGGCGGACCTTCACAACTTCCGGGACTACTGTCGGGGGGATGAACCCCGGGAAGGCAATGGAACCCAGATCCTTTTCAAAAACAATAGGGCCAGCATCGCCCCTCAAGCCGGCCCATGCTTGGCTGGGTCGCTCAACCCGGCCAAGCCCCTCGACCCGGCCGAACTCTCCAACCCGTCCAAGCTCCTCGACTCGGCCCCAACAACCAGCTCAAGGCAGCCGAGCCCGGCACACCAAGACTTCCCCAACAAGCCAGCTCCACCTATGGCGTGTTCCTCAACCGAGCCACGGGTCAGCTTCCATCCCATCCAGGTCGTACGATGGGACGATTCTCCATCTATCGATGACCAAGGCAATAGTGCCCCGTCCATACCTCTGGTCAGCCGGAGCATGGCAATAGTGCCCCTCACCTACCCGCTGACCAGGGCCGGCATGGCAACAGTGCCCCCGTCGTCACCACTAATGCCAGCAAGCGGCGACCTGACGGAGCGCCACTGTACCCGACTCAACCCGGCCACTCCCTAATGATCGACAAGATGGCGCACAGTGCCCCTAGGCAAGCGGGGCCCATGCCTAGGGGAACCCGGCGAATCACTGGCACCCGGCGGGTCCCAGCTCCGGGTTCCCAGATGCTGACAACCCGGCCCTATGGCCTTGTCACATTACCATTGTACCCCTGGGCGGTTGGCCTATAAAAACCCCCAGGAGCCCTCATGCATATGGGCAAGCACACAGAGAAGTAGCCAACTGATCAGTAGAACACACACACACACAGGGAGGGGGAGCAGCCTAAGCCCTGGCCAACCCTCCTTCTTCCTTCGAACAGCTCCAGGAGCAACTCTGTATTGTAGCATATCAACCACACTCGGCAGGACTAGGGGTATTATCTCTACAGAGAGCCCCGAACCTGGGTATGTCTTGCGTCTCGCGCTCACTCATGGAGACCTCGCCTGTGGAGCCCACCAGTTCCCTCGAGCCTCCTCCTCTTTTTAGCCATCCCATGGCATCTGCAGTGTGCCCACCACGACAGCTACATTCACTTTAAATAGGGCACCACCGAAATCTGTTGAGACGATGAACTATGGTTTGGCAAGAAACCAAAGTTGTCGTTTCTTAAAGTTTGGGCATGTGATGCTTATGTGAAAAAGCTAAAACTTGATAAGCTCGAACCCAAATCGGAGAAGTGCATCTTCATAGGATACCCAATGGAAACTGTTGGGTACACCTTCTATCACAGATCCGAAGGAAAAATATTTTTTGCTAAGAATGGATCCTTTCTAGAGAAGGAGTTTCTCTCAAAAGAAATGAGTGGGAGGAAAGTAGAACTTGATGAGGTAATTGTACCTTCTCCTGAATTGGAAAGTAGTTCATCACATAAATCAGTTCCAGAGATTCCTACACCAATTAGGGAGGAAGCTAATGATAATGATTATGAAACTTCAGATCAAGTTACTATAGAACCTCGTAGGTCTTCCAGAGTACGGTCCGCACCAGAGTGGTACGGTAATCCTGTTCTGGAAGTCATGTTACTAGACCATGATGAACCTATGAACTATGAGGAACTGATGATGAGCCCAGATTCCACAAAATGGCTTGAGGCCATGAAATCTGAGATGGGATCCATGTATGAGAACAAAGTGTGGACTGATACGTCTCCAACGTATCTATAATTTATGAAGTATTCCTGCCATTATATTATCATTCTTGGATGTTTTAAAATAAGTTTATAGCAACTTTATATCATTTTTTAGGACTAACCTATTGACCAGGTGCCTAGTGCCAGTTGCTATTTTTTGCTTGTTTTTTTACATCGCAGGAAATCAATATCAAATGGAGTCCAAACACCGCGTAACTTTTTGGAGATTTTTTCTGGACCAGAAGGAACCCAGTGGGCCAAAGCAGCACCTGGGGGTGCCCCGAGGGGGGCACAACCCACCAGGGCGCCTGGGCCCCCAGGCTTGCCGAGGTGGGTTGTGCCCACCTCGGTGGCCTCCCGCACCCCCTCTTTGCACTATAAATTCCCAAATATTCTGCAACCCTTGGGGTAACCCTAGATCAGAAGTTCCACCGCTGCAAGGTCTCTATATCCATGAAAACCAATCTAGACCCCGTTCTGGCACCCTGCCAGAGGGGGGAATCATCTCTTGTGGCCATCTTCATCATCCCGGCGGCCACCACGATGGAGGGACTAGTCCACCCTCGGGGCTGAGGGTTTGTACCAGTAGCTATGTGTTTGATCTCTCTCTCTCTCTCTCTCGTGATCTATATCATGGGATTTGTTAATATAGTTGGATCATATGATGTTTCTCCCCTCTATACTCTTGTTATGATGAATTGAATCTTTACCCTTCAAAGTTTTGTCTTGTCGGATTGAATATTCAGAGATGAGAACACATGATATATGTCTTGCAATATGAATACTTGAGGTGACAATGACGTATCTTATTGATTCACTTGATATGTGTTATGGCATTCAATTCGCGGATTCCCGCGGTGATATTGGGGTAATCTATGCATAGGGGTTGATGCACGTTTTTCTCCGACAGAAACTTTGGGGTCTCTTTATAGTTCTTTGTGTGGATTGAGTATTATGAATATGAATTTGCTTTGGTGTTATTATAGTACGAACTCTAGGATAGATCGAACAGAAAAAATAGCTTTGTGTTATTTTAGTATGAACTCTTGAATAGATTGAACGGAAAGAATAGCTTTGAGGTGGTTTTGTGACCTACAAACAATTCCTATCTTTTGTTCTCCGCTAATAGGAACTCGAGAGTGACTCTTTATTGCACTTTGAGGGATAATCATATGATCCAACTATGTTAGCATTGTTGACATGTTGCACTAGCGAAAGTATGGACCCTAGGCCTCATTTTTAAGCATTGCAACACCATTTTTGTGCCCGTTTACTATTTGCTACCTTGCTGTTTTTATTTGTTCAGATTATAAAATATATTTCTACCATCCATATTACACTTTTAACACCATCTCTTCGCTGAACTAGTGCACCTATACAATTTGCTATTGTATAGGGTGTGTTGGGGACACAAGAGATTTCTTGTATTTGGTTGCAGGGTCGTTTGAGAGAGACCGTCTTCATCCTACACCTCTCACGAATTGATAAACCTTAGGTCATCCACTTGAGGGAAAATTGCTACTGTCCTACAAAACTCTACGCTTGGAGGCCGAACACATGTCTACAAGAATAAAGTTGCGTAGTAGACATCAAGATCTTTTCTAGCACCGTTGCCAGGGAGGTTAGTAAAACGACACTCACACCCCGCCAACGAAGCTCTTTTCTGGCACCATTGCCGAGGAGGTGAGTGCTTGAAGGTATATCTTTAGATCTTGCAACTAAATCTTTTAGTTTCTTATTTTATCACTAGTTTGGTTTATAAAAGAAAACTATAAAAAATGGAATTAAGGTTGCATCATATTATTGATCATCTTTATAATATCTTTCCTGAAAATGATGGTTTGTAAAATTGTGCTCAGTTGAGAGAAGAAGAATTTAATAAAATGATTGGCATGAATGATGAGCATGATGGCAATGTTGTTAGTATGGATTCTTCGAATATCCATGATGCTAATGATATGCAAAGCCACAAGCTTGGGGATGCTATGTTTGATGAAGATGATATTTTTAGTCCCCCAAGTTTTGAGGAGAAAATTTATTATGATTAAAACATGCCACCTATATATGATGATTATGGTGATGACATGTACGCTATAAAGAATAATGATAACTGTCGTGGTTCTAAGCCTGACAGTAGAGTGGGGGGTAGGTATGGAGAGGCAAGGTCCTAGCTATGGAGAGGTTGTAAACACAAGGGATGTACGAGTTCAGGCCCTTCTCGGAAGAAGTAATAGCCCTACGTCTCGGAGCCCGGAGGCGGTCGAGTGTATTATGAGTATATGAGTTACAAGGTGCCGAACCCTTCTGCCTGTGGAGGGGGGTGGCTTATATAGAGTGTGCCAGGACCCCAGCTAGCCCACGCAGGAGAGGGTTTAAGGTGAGTTAAGTCTGGGGCGTTACTGGTAACGCCCCACATAAAGTGCCTTTACTATCATAAAGCCTACTTGATTACAGGCCGTTGCAGTGCAGAGTGCCTTTTGACTTTCCGGTGGTCGAGTGAGTCTTCGTGGTCGAGTCCTTCAAGTCAGTCGAGTGTGTCCCTCGTTGGTCGACTGGAAGGTGACTTCTTCTAAGGGTGTCCTTGGGTAAGGTACATGGATCAGGTCCATGACCCTACCCTAGGTACATAACCCCATCATTAGCCCCCGAATGGATTGAGGCTTCGAGTGAGGAAGGAGTTGACGTCGTTTCCGATTAACCTTTGTGCCCTGGTCATGCGTTGTCCTGGACCAAAGAATCTCTTCGTCGACAGTGAGCGACTTGTCTTCAGTCGACTCGATCCATTCTATTCTTGCGTCGAGTGATCTTTCGGGCTTCGACGATATCCGAGCGACGGATCGCCGGAAACTCCGTGTCTGACAGACTGATCTGCCGTTCGCGGATTCCGCGGGATGCGAAATTTGGGGACGCGCGCGAAGCGGGACGGCCCGTGGCGTTCGGATGGGACGGGACATAGGCGCCTCGATCTCCGCGCCGCCTTTTTTGCCACGTATCCCGTCTGCATAACTGTTCCTGATATGATTAGATCGGCCGGGCCCACCTGTCATCCACTCGGAAGAGACCTTATAAATGTGCCCGGCGAGGATTTCCGTGCTGCGCCTCAGCATTCTCTCCCTCTCTCTGCTTCCTTCTTCCCCGCCCAGCGTGCTCGCTCTCGCCCCCGCACCACTTCCCTTCGCGCATCTCGCCGGCGACCATGGCCAAGGAGAAGACGGCGGCGCTGGAGCATGCAAAGAAGGCGTCGGCGTCGGAGAAGGCGAAGGGGAGATCCACCAGCCGCGGAGGGTCCTCGTCCAGATCCCGCCTGCCGAAAGGCTGGATCCAAGGAGACTGGATCCAGTCGACCATCACAGAGAATGACCTCCTCGACATGGCCAACGAGGGCTTGATCCCTCACGGAGCTGCGAGGCTTCCGGGGAAGGAGTGGCAGCCTCAGCCAGAAGAGGGTGAGTGTGTGCTTTTGGCCACCCATGTTGATCGTGGGTTTTCCTTGCCGCCGAGTGTTTTCTTTCGTGGCTTCTTGAATTTCTTCGGAGCGCAGCTCCACCACTTTACCCCAAACTCCATTGCCTATCTTGCTGCGTTCGTGTCCATGTGTGAGGGTTTCTTGGGATGTCGACCGCACTGGGGTTTGTTCAAACATATATTCACGTGTCGCTCTCAGACCGTGAAGAAGGCGAGCCCAGGTGATGAGAGAACCCGAGTCGTCCAAATGTGTGGGGGTCTGGGGATCCAGGTGAGGAATAAGAGCACCTTCCCGCCCATGACCTTTCCCGAGTCGGTCAGAGGCTGGCAGTCGACCTGGTTCTACTGCCGGGGCCAGTCGACGCCGGGGCAGTGGAGTGGACTCCCACAGTTTACCATGGACCGAGTGAACAAGCCCTCCTCTCTGAAGTTGATTCCGGAGGAGAAAGCTGATGTGAAGATGTTTGGAGCGCGTGGTGCAGTTGGTTCGGGAGGGAGTGACGGGCATGGACCTCTTGGAGGTCTTCCTCAGGCGTCGCATCCAGCCTCTTTAGTTCCGGAGCCACTGTATGTGGTTGTACTGTGGGACCGAAGACGAGACTCGAGTCCATCCAGAAGCAGTCGACGATGTCACTCTGGAAAGATGGATGGTAGCCGTTACCGGAAACAAAGACAACCCACGCGGAGCCAGAAGGATTCCTCCACTCGACCACAACAGCGATCCAAACAAGGTACATTTGCTCTGCCCTCCACTGCGTTCTTGTCGCATTCATTTCTGTTTATCGTGCCGACTGGTCGACTGATCCTTGTCTTGATATCTGCTAGGCTCTCACCGAGCTGTACTCGATGCCCAATGGGGCACAAACTCCGACTGAGGAGGGTGAGGCGAGCGGGGGTGAGAGCCAGGAAGAGGAGGAGTGGGACTCGGACGTTGCAGGGGATGACGACGACGATGATGATGACGACGGCGATGACGATGACGTTGAAGACGAGGAGGAAGAGGAGGAGGAGGTCGTACCACCGCGCTCGGAAAGGCGGTCGAAGCTTGTCCACGACCCTTCAACCGAACGTGGTAAGGGGGTTGCGACCACTACTCAGTCGACCAAGCGCCCCCGGACCATCTCTCCGGTGCCGACTGAAAAGGCGCCGAAGTAGCCCAGGGCGGCCTCGTCGAAGCCGATCAAGCTCCTGCCGAAGATGAAGGTGTCCATCCCTACCATATCAGGGTAATCGTGTTGTTTGAATCTTCTCATTTTGTGTGAACTTTGTCTCCGGTCGACGCTGAAGTTAGTCGACTGATCCTTTGGAGTTGCAGTGCTGCTACTTCTGAAACCTCGGCCCGGGCTGATGACCACGAGATGGAGGATGCAGCAACTTCGAACCCAGGTACTGTATTCTTAACGCCGTTCTTAGTCGACTGACTCGCGATCTCTGATCCTGATTCTTCTCCGCAGCTCCACCCAATACTGTTATCAATCTTCCTGATGATGATGAGGATGAAGAGCCGCTGAAGCGCAGGAGGAGTCGGAAAGCGTCCGCCAATAAGGTGCCTCAGGATGTGACGGCGCCTAAGATTCTGACTGTGGAGGAAGAGAACACCACTCGACACACGGTGTCCTTCGCAAATCCACTGACGAGTGCTCAGCAGCCCTCCCTCTTCACGACGCACCACGTCCCAGAGGACCAAGCTGGCGCAGCGAAGGAGGCGATACGCCAGGCGGGACTCATGATGGAGCAGCTGAAGACCATCCGGGACGCGAGCCAGGCAGCTTATGATGCCAGTTCTGCCCTCCAAAGCAATGTTCAGGTCAGTCGACCACCGTTTGTTCTGTTGGATATGCTGCCAAAAACTTTTCCTTTCCGGAATTTATAGTAGTCACCCACTGGGTGTTGTCGATTGAGCTCCGTATTAGCGGGGGCACGCTGAGTGCACCCGCTGGGTGTAGTCCCCAAGGCTAAGGTCGACTGCTGGCAGTCGGCCTTAGGCTTTATAATTTCAGTCTTTCTGTCATTGGACCAGTTGACTGGTCAACTCTGTCTTTAACAGGATTAGTGGGGGCACGCTGAGTGCACCCACTGGGTGTAGTCCCCAAGGCTAGGGTCGACTGCTGGCAGTCGGTCTTAGGCTTTATGATGTCAATCTTTCTGTCAGTCGACTATGTCGACTGGATTTCACAAACCGGTGGGGGCACGCTGAGTGCACCCACTGGGTGTAGTCCCCGAGACTGTGGTCGACTGCTTGCAGTTGATCACAGTCTTAGAGAAAGCATCTCGCACTTTTTTTTTGAGGTCGACTGGTCGACTTTGTCTTCAACAGGACTAGTGGGGGCACGCTGAGTGCACCCACTGGGTGTAGTCCCCGAGACTACGGTCGAATGCTTGTATTCGGCTGTAGTCTTAGAAACGTGAGTTTTTCCCTTTTTCACTCGGAAGTGAATTATATTTGACATTTAGTCGATTGGTTCTTCGCAGAACTCTTGTGATCTTGTGGCTCGCTACTCAGAGCTGGAACACAAGCATACTCAAGTCGAGCTGAGCTTGAAGCTGGTTCAGGAGAAGCTGACAAAGGCAAAGGAGGAGACCGAAGGTATGTTTGGTGAGACCCTGACGACTGCTTTTCCCCTTGCTTGTTTCAAAATCTGATCTTGCTGTAACTTGCAGGTAAGGTAAGGGAGGCCCAGCAGAAGAAAGACCTTGAGCTAGCTGAGAAGATCAAGCTTGCTGACGAGAAGTTAGCTTCAGTCACCAAGCTCGAACAAGACAATACCAATCTGAAAGCTGCTCTTGGGATTGCCAACAAGGAGGTCAGTCGACTGAAAACTGATAAAGCTGCCCTGACCGACCAGGTCACCAAATTGACTGGGAAGAAAACTGATCTGGAGGCCTTCCTGAGTGGACTCGCCAAGAAGCTGTTTCTTATGCTTGAAGGTAAACCTCTATGCTTGGCAGACGTTTCCAATTGTGATTTTTCCATTCGACCATCCCCTTGACTTAGTGATCACCCTTGCAGAATTTTGTCAAAACTTTGAAGAAGAAACTAGCCGGCTGGAGCCAAACCTCGACCCCGTCAATTCTCCGGTGAACGATGAAGTTGCCATGGATGTTCTCCAACTGGAGTCCCGTGTTGCAGCTGTCGTGGACTATCTCGCAAGACTGAAGGCTGCCACATCTCGCATCGACTCGACGCTCTGGCCTGAAGAGACACTTCAGAATGATCTTGAGTCGCTGATGGCCCGGTTGAACACGATCCCTGGTCGAGTGCGGGAATGGAAGAAGTCCTCGGTTCGGTGTGGTGCAGATGTTGCTCTGTGTCTTGCCCGAGTCCACTGTAAGGATGCATGAGAAGAGAAGCTGGCGGCTCTTCGGGTGGCCAACACTAAGAAACACGACTTCAGGTCCTTTATGGAAACTTTCCTTGCAGCTGCCACTCGGATCGCCGATGGGATCGACCTTGATGAATTCGTTGCGCCTTCCAGCCCTCCACAGGAGGGGTAAAAAACTTCTTCTGGCTCGACGCTTTAAATTTGCCTCGGTATGCCGAGTGGAATTGTAACCGATAAACCTTAACAGGCTTAACGCCTGAGCACTCTCGGTTCCTTTAGATATCGATTCAAACCTGAATTTGGTGCTTGAATACGATTGCTTTTGGCTCGAAATGTCTTTTGCAGGTTCAAAGCAAGGCGCCTTTATTGCAATCGACTTATTCTTCAGTCCTACTTAGGCGAGCACTGGGCTGCAGCTAAGCCTCCGGGTGAAAGTCTGCTTACCACTCGGTAGGATTTTGATAGCTTAGGCGAGCACAGGGCTGCAGCTAAGCCTCCGAGTGAGAGGGTTGCTCTTCACTCGGCAGGATTTTCGTAACTTAGGCGAGCGCAGGGCTGCAGCTAAGCCCCCGAGTGAGAGGGTTGCTCTTCACTCGGTAGGATTTTCGTAACTTAGGCGAGCGCAGGGCTGCAGCTAAGCCCCCGAGTGAGAGGGTTGCTCTTCACTCGGTAGGATTTTTATAACTTAGGCGAGTGCTTGGACTGCAGCTAAGCCT
>NC_057801.1:691941327-691941580 GCF_018294505.1 Triticum aestivum
AGGATTTTATAACTTAGGCGAGTGCTTGGACTGCAGCTAAGCCTCTGAGTGAGAGGGTTGCTCTTCACTCGGTAGGATTTTTGTAACTTAGGCGAGTGCTTGGACTGCAGCTAAGCCCCCGAGTGAGAGGGTTGCTCTACACTCGGTAGGATTTTGATAACTTAGGCGAGCGCAGGGCTGCAGCTAAGCCCCCGAGTGGAAGGCTGGCTTACCACTCGGTAGGATTTTTATAACTTAGGCGAGCACAGGGCTG
>NC_057801.1:691941606-691952545 GCF_018294505.1 Triticum aestivum
GCAGCTAAGCCCCCGAGTGGAAGGCTGGCTTACCACTCGGTAGGATTTTTATAACTTAGGCGAGTGCTTGGACTGCAGCTAAGCCTCCGAGTGAGAGGGTTGCTCTTCACTCGGTAGGATTTTTGTAACTTAGGCGAGCACAGGGCTGCAGCTAAGCCTCCGAGTGAGAGGGTTGCTCTTCACTCGGTAGGATTTTTGTAACTTAGGCGAGCACAGGGCTGCAGCTGAGCCCCCGAGTGGAAGGCTGGCTTACCACTCGGTAGGATTTTGATAACTTAGGCGAAACGGATTCGCAGCTAAGCCTCCGAGTGGGAGCCTGGCTCACCACTCGGTAGGATTTTTACAAACTTAGGCGAAACGGATTCGTAGCTAAGTCACCCACTGAGGGGGAATTTTATGTGGACAAAAATAAAAAAGTGACAGAAATCATAGAGGAACTATGACACTATTATTTTGAGGTCCATGAACTACAGAAGTATTTTATTGCAACTCATCCGAGTGATAAAACTTTAAGTGTAAAATGGACGGAGTAGGTCCGCGTTCCAAGGTCGGGGCTCGTCGATATTATGCTCGACGTTGTAAAGACGGTACGCCCCGTTGTGGAGAACCTTGGTGACGATGAAGGGGCCTTCCCAAGAAGGAGCAAGCTTGTGTGGTTTGTGCTGATCTACTCGGAGAACTAAATCTCCTTCCTGGAAGGCTCGACCTCTCACATTTCTGGCGTGGAAACGACGCAAATCTTGTTGATAGATGGTCGAGCGGATCAGAGCCATCTCCCTTTCTTCCTCTAAAAGGTCGACTGCGTCTTGCCGCGCTTGTTCAGCCTCTGCTTCGTTGTAGATTTCAACTCGAGGAGCATTGTGGAGAAGATCACTCGGCAAGACTGCTTCAGCTCCGTAGACCAAGAAGAATGGAGTTCTTCCGGTCGACCGATTAGGTGTGGTCCGCAGTCCCCAGAGTACTGAGGGAAGTTCGTCGACCCAAGCTCCAGCCGCGTGTTTGAGATCACGCATCAGTCGAGGCTTCAATCCCTTAAGAATCAGTCCATTAGCTCGCTCTGCTTGTCCATTCGACTGCGGATGGGCGACTGAAGCGTAGTCGACCCGTGTGCCCTGGGAGTTGCAGAAAGCTCTGAATTCTTCTGAGTCAAAGTTCGACCCATTATCCGTAATGATGCTGTGTGGGACTCCATATCTGAATATTAGTTCCCTGATGAAGCTAACAGCAGTACCGGTGTCAAGGCTCTTGATTGGTTTAGCCTCGATCCACTTGGTGAACTTGTCGACTGCCACCAGTACATGCGTGAAGCCACTTCGTCCTGTTCTCAAAGGACCGACCATGTCCAATCCCCATACCGCGAAAGGCCAGACGAGTGGGATGGTCTTCAGAGCCGACGCAGGCTTGTGCGACATATTCGAGTAGAATTGACATCCCTCGCACTTATCCACTATCTCTTTTGCCATCTCATTCGCTTTTGGCCAGTAAAATCCGGCTCGGTATGCTTTGGCCACGATGGTCCGAGAGGACGCATGATGACCACAGGTCCCCGAGTGAATATCATTGAGGATGAGTCGACCTTCTTCTGGTGTTATGCACTTCTGACCAACTCCAGTCGCGCTTTCTCTGTATAATTGTCCTTTGATTACGGTAAAGGCCTTAGATCGACGGACGATCTGTCGAGCCTCTTCCTCATCCTCTGGAAGCTCTTTTCTCAGGATATATGCGACATACGGAATCGTCCAGTCGGGAATGACCACCAAAACCTCCATGATCAAGTCGACCACCGCTGGGACTTCAACTTCAGTCGGATCTGTGGCACTCTTGGGCTGTGGAGTTTCTTCGGTGAAAGGATCTTCTTTGACTCACGGAGTGTGTATATGCTCCAAGAACACACCACTCGGAATGGCTTCTCTCTTGGAACCTATCTTTGCTAGATCATCAGCTGCTTGATTTTTCAGTCGGGGTATATGATGGAGCTCCAACCCCTCGAACTTCTTTTCCAGCTTCCTCACTACACTGCAGTATCCAGTCATGGCTGGGCTTCTCACGTCCCACTCTTTCATCACCTGATTGACCACTAAATCCGAGTCGCCATAGACCATCAGGCGACGGACGCCGAGTGAAATGGCCATGCGCAACCCATATAAGAGGGCCTCATATTCTGCCTCATTGTTGGAGGAATCAAAGTGAATCTGGAGCACATATCTGAGCTTATCTCCTCTGGGGGAAACCAGAACAACCCCAGCACCAGAACCATTCAACATCTTAGAGCCATCAAAGAACATGGTCCAATGCTCCGAGTGAACTTCAGTCGGCTGCTGTTGTTCAATCCACTCGGCGAGGAAGTCTGCTATTGCCTGGGACTTAATGGCTTTCTTTGCCTCAAACTTGATATCAAGGGGAAGAAGTTCAATCGCCCATTTGGCCACTCGACCAGTTGCATCCCTGTTGTGCAAAATCTCTGATAGTGGAGCATCGCTGACGACTATGATGGAATGATCAGAGAAATAATGAGCAACCTTCTTTGTGGTCATGTATATTCCATATACAAGCTTCTGATAATGAGGATATCTCTGCTTGGATGGAGTCAAGACTTCAGACAAATAATACACTGGGCGCTGAACTTTGAGGGCTTTTCCTTCTTCTTCCCGCTCGACCGTTAGCACAGTACTGACGACTTGTCCTGTGGCTGCGATATAGAGCAACAGAGGCTCTTTGCTGATTGGAGCAGCAAGCACCGGCTGGGTGGAGAGCAGAGCTTTTAGCTCGGCAAACGCTGCATCAGCTTCTGGAGTCCACTCGAACTTGTCTGTCTTCTTCATCAGTCGGTAAAGAGGCAATGCCTTTTCACCGAGTCGTGAGATGAATCGACTTAATGCGGCCAAGCATCCAGTAAGCTTCTGGACATCGTGCACTCGCACAGGGCGTTTCATTCGGAGAATAGTGCCAATCTTCTCTGGGTTAGCGTCGATTCCCCGTTCGGAAACGAGAAAACCGAGTAACTTGCCACCAGGAACTCCAAATGTGCACTTCGATGGATTGAGCTTGATATCATACCTTCTGAGGTTGGCAAATGTTTCGGCGAGGTCAGCGAGCAGGTCGGAACCTTTTCGTGACTTGACAACAATATCATCCATATAAGCTTCCACATTCCGACTGATTTGAGTGAGTAGACACTTTTGAATCATTCGCATGAATGTGGCTCCGGCATTCTTGAGGCTGAATGGCATGGTGATATAGCAGAAGCACCCGAATGGAGTGATGAAAGTTGTTTTTACCTCGTCGGGTCCGTACAGACGGATTTGGTGGTACCCGGAGTAGGCATCTAAAAAAGATAGCCTCTCACATCCCGCGGTCGAGTCAACAATTTGATCTATGCGAGGGAGAGGAAAATGATCTTTCGGGCAGGCCCGGTTGATGTGCTTGAAATCAATGCACATTCGGAGAGACTTGTCCTTCTTAGGAACCATGACGACATTAGCGAGCCACTCGGAGTGGTATATCTCTCGGATAAATCCTGCCGCCAACAGTCGAGCCACTTCTTCACCAATGGCTTTTCTCTTCTGGACGGCGGACCGCCGAAGATGCTCTTTGACTGGTTTGGCAGATGAGTCGACTCTTAGGCGATGCTCAGCCAGTCCCCTGGGAACACCTGGCATGTCAGCGGGCTTCCATGCAAAAATGTCCCAGTTCTCACGGAGGAACTGGATGAGCGCTTCTTCCTATTTTGGGTCGAGTGTTGTGGAGATGCGAGTCGGAGCTGCTTCGGGGTCGGTCGGGTGAATGTGAACAGGCTTTGTCTGACCGGACGACTGGAATGCAGACTCTGTGGCGGGCTTCTTGGATCGCAGTAAGTCACTCGGATCTGCGTTTTGCTTGTATTCTTCGAACTCGACCGCTGTCACCTGGGAATCGGCGATCTTGGAGCCCTTCTGAAAGCACTCTTCTGCCTTTTTCCGATCACCGGTGACAGTGATCACTCCTTTGGGGCCGGGCATCTTCAATTTGAGGTACACATAGCATGGTCGAGCCATGAACCGTGCGTAAGCTGGTCTCCCCAAAATGGCATGACATGCACTCTGAAAATCCACGACCTCAAACGTCAACTTTTCTTTGCGAAAATGCTTCGAATCACCAAACACCACGTCCAAAGCTATCTGGCCGAGTGACTCGGCCTTCTTCCCTGGTATAACTCCATGAAAGCTCATGTTACTAGTGCTCAGTCGGGACATCGGAATGCCCATACCTTTCAATGTGTCTGCATACAATAAGTTCAGCCCACTTCCACCATCCATCAGCACCTTTGTCAGTCGAGTGCCTTCGACAACTGGATCGACCACCAAAGCTTGCCTCCCAGGGGTGGCAATATGAGTCGGGTGATCAGATTGGTCGAATGTGATGGGTGTTTGAGACCACTTCAGATAATTTGCTTTTGCGGGGGCAACCATGTTCACCTCTCGGTTAATCACTTTCAGTCGACTTCTGCTTTCCACATCTGCAAAGATCATCAGAGTGGAGTTGATATGCGGATATCCTTCCTCACTGTCCTCCTTGTCTTCGGCCTTGTCCGACTCCTTCTCCTTGTCCTTAGACTGTTTTCCCTGAAACTGCTGGATCAGGAGTCGACATTGGCGAGTGGTGTGCTTCGGGTAGATGATATTCCCCTCTTCGTCTTTCTTCGTGTGGATGTGACATGGCATATCCATTACGTCGTTCCCTTCTTTATCCTTTACCTTCTTGGGGTTCCAGGATCCTTTTGGTTTCCCCTTAAACTTTCCTTGAGTCACGGCCAGAGCCTCTCCAGGAGCTGCCGGTTCAGCCTTCCGCTTCTGTTTCCGACTGGTGTTTCCTTTTTCCGACTGACTCGGCTTGTGCTTGCCGCTTCGGAGTCGGTCTTCTTCTTCGCCGTTGGCGTACTTGGTAGCAATCTCCATCATCCGACTCAAGGTCATGTCACCGGTTCGACCAAACTTCAAACTCAGTTCTCTGTTCTTGACACCATCTTTGAAGGCGCAGACTGCCTGATGATCGGACACATTCTCCACAGTGTGGTGCAAAGTGATCCACCTCTGAATATACTCTCTGAGAGTCTCATTAGCCTTCTGCACGCAAACTTGCAACTCCATCAATCCAGCTGGTCGCTTGCAAGTCCCTTCAAACGTTCTGATGAACACTCGAGACAGATCTTCCCAAGTGTAAATGCTGCTAGGAGGTAATTGAGTCAACCATGCCCTGGCAGAACCTTCCAGCATGAGGGGCAAATGCTTCATGGCCACCTCGTCGTTCCCACCACCAATCTGAACTGCCACTCGGTAGTCTTCAAGCCAAGTTTCAGGCTTAGACTCACCAGTGAACTTGCTGACTCCTGTTGCCAACCTGAAATTGGGAGGGATAACTGCGGCTCTGATAGCTCTGCTGAAACATTCAGGACCAGAAACATGCACTCGACTGCTTGTGGGTACATCTCTGTCGAGTCCACCTCGATGGGCTCTGTTCCGGTCGACCAACCCTTGCACGATAATGGATCGCGCGTCGAAGCCTGGTTCTCTGGGGTCGACTGGAACCCTACGCCCTGTACTGTACTGACGCCTATCATCTGGCTGCCGAGGAGCGTAAGACCCACCCCTCGGAGGGGAATAGGGCACTCGACGCCTATCATCTCGGTCGAGTCTGTCGCCATATTGATCTCGTCGATTCTCGCGCCCTTCACGCCGCGGAGGCGATCTGGGGCTATGAGCCGACTGAACCGTATTCACAGTGACGGATCGACTGTGAATTCTGTTGCGCGACTGAGACACGGCTGAATTCTGATCTCCTGCTGCCCGGAGCAGATCCCTGATCTGCAGCAAACCTCTGCCAGCTTCCGACTGCGAAGGCTGGATGGACTCTGCTATACGGGTCGCAGCTGCTAAATTCTGAATTGGAGTTCGATATACCTGAGTTGGCGGGAAGAGTTGACATCGACTGTTGTTGGGAACTCGTTGCCGCGCGCGCTCGTCGAGAGCTCGCTGAAGGTTCTCCAGTCGAGTGCGCTCGGCCAAATTGGCCAGACGCGCCTCCTCCAAGGCACGAGCCTCGGGGGTTTCTCCTGCGATGGGAATACGCAGGGGATCCTCGTTCCTGCGGCGAAGTTCCTCTCTTTGCAGAGAGTCGAGTGGCTCGGGCTGGTACTCTTCGTAGCCTCGTGTAGGGTCGCCGCCGTCACCTGCTCCACCACCACGGGCGAAGCCAGGGGGACTGTGGGGCCCGTCGACCATCAAGATTTCCGCCGCTGGATCACTGCTACCGCACTCGGATGCAGTCTCTACGGAGCCAGTCGACAGATCGAACAAGCCGTAGAGAGGTTCGTCGGGCTCGATTGCCGCAACTTGGGTGGTGGCCGATTGGCGAGCCACCGCGTGCCTCACCCATCGCTGAAGCCTCGACCGGCCCGAGCGCTTGCGCTGGCGGGATACCGGGAGGGTGGACGATGGAGGGGCCGACCGATATTGGGTCGACGGTTGCCGCAGCAGAACGCCGCGGACATATGCACGAAAATGCGTCGCACCGCGGACGGGGAGCGCATCAACGTCGAGCGGAGCCTCCTGGAGCCATGCGGAGTCGTCGGCGATGAAGGTGAGAGTGCCGAGATGGATCTCTTGACCCTCGACCAAAACTCTAGCAGACACCATGATGAAAGTACTCGGAAGAATCGCAACTTCTCCACAAAATCGCTAAAACACCTGCCCCAAGGTGGGCGCCAACTGTCGTGGTTCTAAGCCTGACAGTAGAGTGGGGGGTAGGTATGGAGAGGCAAGGTCCTAGCTATGGAGAGGTTGTAAACACAAGGGATGTACGAGTTCAGGCCCTTCTCGGAAGAAGTAATAGCCCTACGTCTCGGAGCCCGGAGGCGGTCGAGTGGATTATGAGTATATGAGTTACAAGGTGCCGAACCCTTCTACCTGTGGAGGGGGGTGGCTTATATAGAGTGCGCCAGGACCCCAGCCAGCCCACGCAGGAGAGGGTTTAAGGTGAGTTAAGTCTGGGGCGTTACCGGTAACGCCCCACATAAAGTGCCTTGACTATCATAAAGCCTACTTGATTACAGACAGTTGAAGTGCAGAGTGCCTTTTGACTTTCCGGTGGTCGAGTGAGTCTTCGTGGTCGAGTCCTTCAAGTCAGTCGAGTGTGTCCCTCGTTGGTCGACTGGAAGGTGACTTCTTCTAAGGGTGTCCTTGGGTAAGGTACTTGGATCAGGTCCATGACCCTACCCTAGGTACATAACCCCATCAATAACCATAAAACTTGTCATCATGATTTTAATTTTCACTCTCATGATAGCTATTTTGTTGAGTTTGCTCCCACTACCATTCATGAGAATAAATTTGCTTATGTAGAGAGTAAGAAAATTTATATGTTTGTGGATCATGAAAGAATGATTTATGTGATAGCTATATTGTTGAGTTCATTCATGACACCACTGAAAATTATTTTGAGGGAGGAACATATGCTTGTAGGAATTGCAGTAATATCAAGTTTCCTCTCTTTATGTTGAAAGTTTTGAAGTTGTGCTTGTTTTTCCTTCCTATGCTAGTTGATTCTTGTTCCCATAAGTTGTTTTCTCACAAAGTCCCTATGCATAGGAAGTGGGTTAGGCTTAAATGTGCTTGCCATGTGATTCATGATGCTCTTTTTCATGTTTCACTTCTTATCTTTTATGCGAGCATCATTGAAACCATCATGCCTAGCTAAAAGGCATTAAAGAAAAGCACTTGTTGGGAGACAACCCAACACTATTACCTACTGTTTTTGTGTGTTCACATGATTAGGCTACTGTAGTAATCATGTTTTTTTGTCTTTGTTTCAATAAAGTGCCAAGTAATGCCTTTGGGATCATGATGGGTGATAGTTGATTTGATCTTGCTGAAATACAGAAACTCTTGCGCTCATGAAAATAGCTCTCATTTTTAACAGAAGAGTGCTTTTGAGTTAATTCTTTTTGAATAATATTAATATACAAATTTTTCACGTGTTGCAACTTTTTCATAATTTTTGGAGTAGCAGATGTATGATTTGAGTACAGATTATTACAGTCTGTTCTGTTTTTGATAGATTATGTTTTCAATGCATAGTTTGCTTGTTTCCTTGTTTCTATGGCTTATATTGCTCAATATAAATTGTGGAAATGATATGCTACATTAGGCATTGTGTGGAAACAATTATGAATCTTGTCTTTGATAGTACCAATGTGAAATGGTTTGCTCTTTATCATGCTAACCTTTCTCACAAGGTTCTGTTAAGTTTTGTGTGATTGAAGTTTTCAAGTTTTGGGTGAGATGTCGATATGAGGAGAATAAGGAGTGACAAGACCCTAAGCTTGTGGATTCCCAAGGAACCCCCAAGGTAAGATTCAAGGAATATCCAAGCAACTAAGCTTGGGGATGCCCCGGAAGGCATCCCCTCTTTCGTCTCCAACATTATCGGTAACCTCACTTGGAGCTATGTTTTCGTTCATCACATGATATGTGTTTTGCTTGGAGCATCAATTTATTTTTCTAGGATTTGCTTTCTTTTATTTAGAATAATGTTTTTCATCTTTTATTTCAATAAAAGTGGCAATGATAGCCTTTGCCATGCTTATTTTGCAAGTATACTTGTTGCTGTTTGAGAACAGAAAGTTTATTGATGTTGCAAAAATTCCCTAGAAAAGTCAGAATATGATAAAATGTTGAAACTTCTTGAAAAATAAGCTCTGATAAATTTTCTACAGTGTGATATTTATTTCAGAATTTTTGGAGTTAGGGAAGTATTATGACTCTTGCATTCTTTACAGACTGTACTGTTTTGGTAGATTGCTGTTATGTTTGCATTGTTTGCATATGTTTGCTTGTTTAATGATTCTATTTGAGGATAGGAGTATTAAATATGCAGAGGAATTTAGTATGCAATGTTGAATAATAATTTTAGTGATTCGCTATAGTAGAGAATGATAAGGTTTTTGCATTGGTTTATACTAACTTATCTCATGAGTTCTTGTTGAGTTTTGTGTGTATGAAGTTTTTGAGATTTAGGGAAACCGTGATATAAGAGGAATTAAGGAGACACAAAAGCTCAAGCTTGGGGATGCTCAAGGCATCCCAAGCTAATATTTCAATAAGTCTCAAGCATCTAAGGTTGGGGATGCCTCGGTAGGTATCCCACCTTTCCTCTTCAACAATTATCGGTTAGTATCGGTTGAGCCTAAGTTTTTGCTTCTTCACATGAGTTGTGCTACTCTTGAAATGTCATTTTATTTTCATTTTGATTGCTGTTTTAATCTTAGATATGAAAGTTTTAAAGAAAAGAGAGTCCTCAAATAGCTACCCGTTTACATAACTACTCGCTTGATCTTCACTTATATCTTTTTGGAGTAGCTTGTCATTTACCCTCGTGCTTCACTTATATCATATGAGTAAGTTGTTGAATGAATTGAATATCATGAAGTTGAAATCATATCATGCCTAGTGGTAACTTCACATTGTATTTAGAAAGTGAAATCTTTTGAGGCTTGACAATCACAATATTGGTCATACAAGCAATTCATGAATAATTAGTATAAGGAAGAGAACTTTCACATGCAAATACACTATCATGGAAATCTTTTGTGATTGTGAGCCCCCATCAAAGTATTATATGCCAAAATTGTTGACGTTGGACAAGGAATACAACGTAATGATTTATGTTTTCTCATATTCGCATAGAAGTCATATTGTCATATATCCTTTAACATGTGGTGCTTGCCCCCCATCTTTGCTAGCCAAAAATTCTGCACCAAGTAGAGATACTACTTGTGCATCTAAAAACCCTTAAACCCGAATCTTGTTTTGAGAGTCCACCATACCTACCTAAGAATTGAGCAAGATCCTTCAAGTAAGTTGTCATCGGTGCAAAAAGGCAATAAAACTTGCTTCTAAAAGTGTTAGATCATTTAGTGTAAGAGAAAACTGAGCGTTGTATGTACTTGTGATGGCAAAGAATAAAAGCGACAGACTGCATAATAAAGGTTGCTATCATAAGGGGCAATATAATGTGACGTTCTTTTGCACTAAGGGGTTGAGCATACAAACAAATAAGCGCATGGCAACCTCTGCTTCCCTCTGCAAAGGGCCTATCTTTTACTTTTCAGTATTTGCTTTTATGCAAAGAGTCAAAGTTTTTCTCTCTATTCCTTTTCATTTTTCTCTTTTAGCAAGCATCAAGTGGTGAGGAAAGATCTAGGCACATATGTCTAGTTGAATATGGGTAGCATGAGTTATTATTGTGGACATCACCCTTGAGGTGAATACGTTGGGAGGCAAAACAATAAGCCCCAATCTTTCTATGTGTCCGGTTGAAACGTTTTGCTCATGTGTATGCAATGAGTGTTAGCAATCATAGAAGACTATATGATGATTGAGTATGTGGATCTCTCACTTAAACTATGTTGAATAAGTTGAATTGAAATTGCTTGGTGACTGAGAACATAGGTTGTTGAGCTTCAAGAGAATTCATTGTTTGAACTGTAAAATGTGAATTGGTTGCTACTATAACATGAGAACTTTTATAAGAAATAACTGATGTTATGATGCTAGAAAAAGTGATTGAAATTATCATTGATCAAACTTATGCACTTTTCTAGCACTCACACTTCCTAAATTATTTCTTTTATCATTTACCTACTCGAGGACGAGTAGGAATTAAGCTTGGGGATGCTGATATGTCTCCGACGTATCTATAATTTATGAAGTATTCATGCCATTATATTATCATTCTTGGATGTTTTACAATCATTTTATAGCAACTTTATAACATTTTTTGGGACTAACCTACTGACCCAGTGCCAGTTGCTGTTTTTTGGTTGTTTTTTACATCACAGGAAATCAATATCAAACAGAGTCCAAACACCACGTAACTTTTTGGAGATTTGTTTTGGACCAGAAGG